>NC_092013.1:4917229-4929729 GCF_042242105.1 Pempheris klunzingeri
AATATCTTCAGGCAGGTCGATCAATAAGTTTCTACTTCTTCTTACGATCACGCGTCAGACACTGTTTCATACAGTGATGACTACTGACACCGGCTGTGGTTTCAGTCAAAACGACAGCGGTGGCAGCAGCGTGGTGCGCCGGCAGGAGACCTGCCAGCCCGAGGAGAAGAGCGGCGTTGTCCGGTGGCGGCGAGGGAGGTGTGCGGCAGCAGCGCGGCGTGCCAGGCGGGCTGCCAGCACTGCAGCCGGGACTCCTGCCCTGGAGGGGCTTCACACGTCCGCCCGCTCCGGCCCCCGTCTGTGCCAGGCTTCCTACTGTACAACGCCGCCCTTTTCATTCTGCCTTCCGTAGAAAAGAAACAACCCTCTCCTCCGCCGCCCTGGGACAGAAACCAACGTGTTCCAGCACCCACATTTCCTCCCCTCCGTCCCATCCAAACCGTCCATACCTATCAACAGCAGCCCTGCTCTCCCTCTCTCTCCCTCTCTCTCTCCCTCTCTCTCCCTCTCTGTCCATCTCTGTTCCACTCTCCTGCCTGGACTTGTCATCATTTGCTGCTCTGGGATACAGTTTTCAAAAGAAATGACATGTTTTAGGGTGAAACAGGTGACAAAGGAAGTTCTACCTTGCATACCTTCATACTTTTACAGTTTGCCGCATGTCTTAGTTCCAGTGTCTCAGCTGTGAGGGTTTTAGGCTTTTATTTGTTTTTTGTGATAATAAACTCAGAGTCTTTTAATCTAAAACTGCTGACATTTGCAGATGTCACCTTGGAGTTTAGGAAATTGTGATGGTTGTCTCCGTTGTCTCCGATTCACATTTCGTCTCCAGCTTTGCGCCTATAATCACCACCAAATGTGGCACACTTCTCCCATTATTAACAACAAATAGAAAAGCTGGTGTACGAAGGATGCCTGGTTGATGGGATGACACATAAAACCTCCAGTTCGAATTGTACATCACATCCAGCAAGTGTATCATCTGTGGATTTCATTTTGTCAAACACGGCACTGAGGTGTTATCGGCTTTACCTGTGCCGTCTCAAGTGAATCAACAACTCGGCCTTATACAGTTAGAACTGAACCTTGGTGAGGAAGCACAGGCCAAGTCCTCTGGTGGTGCTAAATGACAGCAGCTGCATTTCAAATAACGTTTACAGGAAGCTTTTTGTACCGCGCTGTCCCACCTACAGCCAACGGGCCCTCGCTTGGGATCAAGACTGAGTGTTTTGTTAATTCCAGTATCTCATTAGTTAGGAGGAGGGTGGGTGGGGGTGGGGGGTGAGGTATGAAACACCGAGTCTTCTCCAAGGACGGTGAGAGAGTGTGTGTGTGTGTGTGTGTGATCTGATTGGGGTAACTCACTGAACTCACTACCCTTTCTCACACACACACACACACGCAGGACATAGTGAGGGAAGCCAGACGTACAGTTAGAGCGAGCCAGAAGCGAGAGAGAGAGAGAGAGAGAGAGAGAGAGAGAGAGAGAGAGAGAGAGAGAGGTGAGGTGGGGGGGCTGTTTGAGAGGACGGAGAGTTAACAGGAGGGACACTGGCCTCCTGCTTCGCCTCTTTGTGACAAGCAGCCTTGAGATGGAAATTCCTCTGGTGCTGCAACAAGTCCTCACTCTGACACTAACCATGCACACAAACACGTCTTCCCGACACTGTCCATAGTCCAGACCGGGATGACAAATGTGTGTGTGTGTGTATGTGTGTGTGTGTGTGTGTGTGTGTGTGTGTGTGTGTGTGTGTGTGTGTGTGTGTGTGTGTGTGTCTCACACTGTCCCGGTGCTACCTCGGCCCGCTCCGTCTCGTATGCTGACACTGTTGAAATTTGCTCAGGCTGCGGGCCGGCTCAGCTCTCTGCCTGCGAGGCATCACCTGACAGCAGTGTTTAAAAGTCGCTGCCAGACGAGGTGATGCGCTCTGTGTGTGTGTGTGTGTGTGTGTTTGAGTGTGTATACCTTTGCGAGCATGATCCTGGTCTTCGCCACGTCAAGTGGAGTGGTAACAAATGCCGCTACCGCACCTACAAGAGGACACGTGCACACATTTAGCAAAGTGCGAACATAAAAGGCTCCTCTCTCTGCTCTCAGAAGAGTCTTTAAATATTGAAAATAAACCCATAAAAAACGTCCAATTACTTAACCACAGACACAGTAACAGATTAATTCAGCAGTAAACAGTGGAACTCTCGGCCCTCCGCTCCATTAAGTTCATAAAGATGATAATATCCCTCCTACGAGACCTTCCCTGTTATTAGACCACAAAAACCAGACAGACACACTTCTATTCCCACTGCCCCCCCCCCCCCTCCTACTGCCTCATCCACTGAGCTACACACACACACACACACACACACACACACACACACACGCCTTTTTCCAGCACATTCAAGCACTGATATACACACACCCATTTATACACACAGGCACTCAAAAAAATTCAGACACTCACACACACACATACACATAGATATTTAGGCCCCCCCCCCCACACACACACACACACACACACATAGATATTTAGGCCCACAAATACACACACACACACACGCACACACACTCGACCTCCTATGAGCTTTATAGAGCAGTCACACCCCATCTTCCCTCCAACCCATCCAAGTTGGAAGCTGGATGGGCGGCGCGATCCAGAGGTGTCCCCACTGAGCCGCAGTGTGTGTCTAAGTGAGATGCTGTGTGTGTGTGTGTCCAACTGCCACAAACATAGCAACTGTTCTCGGTAAATATACCCATATGGGCCACCGAGGAGCAATGTGACTGTAAGTGAGCTGAGGATACAGGAAAACATTAGGATCAGTGTGGTGTGACAGGGTTGTGTGTGATTTTTTTTTTTTTTTTCTTTTCTGAGGTGGATAAAACATCAGCCAGGATAAAAAAAAAAAAAAAAAAAAAAAAAGATACAGCGTTTTGTAATCCTCCCAATAAATCTTACACACGGAGCTCCGATATCAGAGGACCTAAGTTTGGCTGAAGGAACCATGTGATGTGATGTGATGAAGGTTAGACCCAAATCAGACGGTGATGTAATCTCGTCTCGTTTTTTTTTTCCTATGGCGGTTCAGATGGGGTCAAGTCCACCGTAAGTCAGCGCCGGGTACTAGTGGAGATATTTGGGGTGATTAAAGGCGCCTGTGTGAGCATTTCAAGTGTCAGGCAGGTTATGTACGAGAGGGAGAGAGAGAGAGAGAGAGTGTGAATTGTGATGTAAGGGGAAGTGGCTGAAACTTGAGGATCCCTCTCGGACAGCAGCTCAGTCACAGAGGGACTTGAATTTGATTCCTGCCTTGGTCGCCCCCCTCCAATACTCCCACACCACCCCCTACTCCCTCCTTTCCCCTTTTTGGCTAACACTGTCCTTTATCCTCCTAATTACAGATTTTTCAATCCTTTTCCGTACGTGTCGCAGTGTTATCCATATTCTGATACTACACATATGTCTCATTATGTCCATAATTTAGTCACGTTAAGAGTTAAATCTTTGCTGGCTCTAACCCATCTAATGTGAGAGGATACACCCTTTGTTTGACAGCTGAAAACATACATGACACACACCCCACTCTGCTCCTGATCCATCCTTTGAAGTCCACTGTCTGTTTTCCTCTGCATGTCTCGGCCACACTCTCACATCTCCTGTCTCCTCTCTCTCTCTCTCATTCTGTTCTGATTTCTTCCCCTCCTCTTCCCAGCGTGGGCCGGCCCCCCGGGTGGGGTGGCGCGGGGCCACGTCTCAGCTCCTCGGGGTGCCGTCTCCGTATCCCTTCTTCTCCCCTTCACCTCCGTCTCCATCTCCGTCTCTCCAGCGCCCCTAGAGCGGCTAACCTCAGGCTTCCTGTCCTGTCTGGCGTGTTGTAGCGCCGCAAGAGTTATGGACTGAAAACTAAGGGGCGTCCAACGATGAGCGGTCTGCGGATCTGTTCTAGTGAAATGTGTATTTTGATTGCGGTTCTGCTTTTTCAGCACGAAAAAAAGGTAAAGACTGAGAGGAAAGATGGATGATATGACATATTTTTCATTCAGAGCTATGATCCTGGAGTAACATACTATGTTGATACACAACCCTAGATTTATATTATTCCCTCCGGTTACAGTGATACAGTACTGCACAAGATTCAGCCCTTTTCTGGCTCTTGGACAAAAGACAATTTTTCCTGAAGGCATTAAACAAAATCACGAAGCACAAACATCAACACCAATACAACTAAGTGATGTCAGCGGACTCGATGAACCAAAATAAATTGTTGCAAGAGATGATGTAACTTGCCCTGCCCCAACAGATGCAACTAAACTAACAGAATTAAATGGTTTTACTGAAATGTTCTGCATCTAAAGCAGGCCAAACTCTTCCTGGATGATCAGGGCACTGGAGGATTACATTTACATGTGAATTAAGTTTCTTTTTCTGTAACATGTAAACAAAAGATTTTCTGAACCTTTGCACATCACTCCAGAGTCATTTTACAGGCCGATGGCAGTAAAAGTATTGGGGACTTTTTTATAAAACTAAGGCCAGTACACCAGATTCAGTGGGAAAATGTAAATCTTGTGAACCCTACAGGAGTTTTTCTTTCTTTCTGAAATAGAACAAGCACCTCTAGACCCTGTTGCAGTCTTTTAAGGATATGAAATGTTATGTTAACATAACATTCAATATCCGTAATAGTGTTCAGAGTATTGTGATTATAAAACAATGTCCTTATGCTTGATGAGGGCGACACTGGGCTTTGAGACCTTTATCAGAATTACCAAAACACACAACTGTACAACACCGACACTGACCACATTGATCACCTGATATCTTTGAATTAAGCGTCTAGCTTCCGTCTAGTATTCATGTCTCGCTTTTTATAGTCTGATTTAATTCTCTCTACTTGCCGTTTCTTCCTTTCCCCTATTTGTCTTGTTTTTAAGTCCACTCCCGTTCCCCTTTTTCACTCCTTTCCTGCGCCTCTCCCTTTCCCTTAAACCACTTCAGGCCCCAGCGCTCAGGAGGTCGCGCAGCTGCAGGGGCCCATACCCAGGAACCAGCCTCTCACATCGAGGTCGCTCTCCTCCCTCGGTTGTCTGTCTCTCCCCTGATACTCATCCAGGCTATGACAGAACCATTAATGCCTGCCATGATATGATTTTCATTGGCTGTGGTGCTTGAGAACTGTGATAATGAGACCTTTTAGAGATAACAATGCAGAATCACTGTATGGACGAGTGCCATTTAGCGCTATAAGAGAGCCACGTTTAATAAAAGGGGCTGAAATTATCGTCTCTCGTTTCCCTCCATCCATTCTTCTCCACTCTGTTCTCCTTTCTTCTCTGATCTGTTGTGCAGGTGAGGATGTGAGTTCACCTTTGTGGAATCTTATAAGAATGTGGCTTTGGTTACACTTGCCAATCTATTCACCTATCCATCCATCCATCCATCCATCCATCCATTTATCCCTTCCTTCCTTCTCCTATCCCTTCTTTCCCCCCCTCCTCCCCCTTTGCCTCTTTCCCAAAGCAGCAAATAATCCTCTGCACCTGCAAAAGCTCCGCACACTGCAGCCTGCCAAGAGTAGAGCGTGTGACCTTGCCTCCACGACCACAGAGTCTGGGAGAAAGAGAGAGAAATGTCGAGAGAGAAACGGAGGGTTGTCGATAGAGGAGGATGATGAAAGAGGGAGAAAAAGGGAAGAAAGAGGGAGACAAAGAGAGAGAGAAGATTGTAGTTAGTGGAGATATCAGACACATTGAAAACACATTGTGAACCTTGGTCTGGTTTGGGGTCCGGGCCCACGGCTGGGAACTGGGCTGTCCGGTTATTTTTGTGTTGCCTTTTCTCCCCAGTGATGTCATGCTACTTGTTTTCCCAAGAACTGGGACGGGACAAGGGGGAGGCAAGAAGATATGCTGCAGCGCTCATGCTACAGTTTTACACATTTGATCCAGATGCCATCATGTTGGAGTACAGTAGGTCAGCATAAATTCACATATCAGCATGTCATTTTATTTGTTGAAGGTTCCCTTTAACATCTCAACATCTCAGACTGAAACTAATTTGTGCCTCCCTCCCTCCCTCCCTCTCGCGCCACCAGGTCCCTCGTTCATTCGTCTTAGCTCAGCAGCTTAGCGGAGTCTGTCGCTGAGCAGCAGCACTGATGTGTCCCAATGACCAAAAGAAAGGACAGAGAAGCTCGGATCATAAGACACCGTGTGACTTCATTCTCAGCTCAGGTTGCCGTTACTCCACTGTATCTTTACATAGCAAGTAGTTATTTAATGCTTCATTACAGTTCTGAATGTCGTGTAGAAAACCTTTAACATTTATATACTGGAACACAAAAAACTAGTAAAGTATCATTAATATACGGGGTCTCAAACTGGCTAGGCTGTTCTGTCCAAAAGAGAAATGCTTTAAATTGTTTTAAACTACAGTGTAAACACATCTTTAGTAGTCCAATGCTGCTTTCGATTGTATTCCTGAAGAGCTCTCTCCCTGTAGAAGAGACAGATATAATCAGCAATTAACTGAGTGTACAACAATAATTAGCTATCCACCCGTCTTGAAACTGTGTATGACTGAGGTCAATTTTTCTTTTAGGAATAGAAAGATAGTTTCAGTGTCAGGTTTGCAAGAGCTGTTGGTTATATCTTAAAAGATAACTCCAGTATTTTTAATTCTCTGTCTTATTTGATGTATTTTGGCTCTGAAATGACTGGTAGGTACAATAACTTTTGAAATTGGTCCAGTAGGTCGCCTCCGCCGGCAGAACACTGTGAACAGGCTGTAATTGTTGAAATGTCATCCCTTCGAGGCAACTGCAAAGTCAAAGCACGCTCTGTACAACCGCCTTAGATTCTTTTTCAAAGTCTCTGACAACATTGCAGAAAGGATCCCCACAGAGAGAAACCTGTAAGATCCAATTCGTTTACCCAGAAATAGCTGAGTTGAATGGCTCGGTTCAAACCACCAGACGCAATTGAGAAAACCAGTAGTTTTACATGGGGGTCTCGATCAGTTAGGTTTGTGTTATTGGGTGACTTTGGTCTTTGAAAGAGTTTGAATCAAACACAATATTTGTGTAACACACAATAACACAAACAAATTAACCAGTTATGCAGAAATAGACCAGCTGCTTCAGTGTTCAAAGTAAAATGACTGGTTTTGTTAATGGAGTCTGGTGGGTTTGAATAGCGCAATACAATGGCTGTTTTCTGGCTAAACAAAAAGGATCTTACTGTTCCATCTCTGTAGGGATGCTGTCCGGAGTGTTTGTCAGAGACTGATATCAATCTGTCAGTGGCAAAATCAAGCACTTTTAGCAGACATACATTACAGCCATTGTAGCCTGTTCGCTGCCCATTCTCGGCCTGCCAGAAGAGGCTGCTGGACCAATTCCAAACGTTTGTCCCAACCAGTCATTCTGAACCCAAAATGTGTAAAAATAGAGCCCGGGTTTAAAAATACTGGAGTTATTCCTTTATATAGGCCTTTCAAGACATTTTGACATGTTACAGCAGGAATAGTGCAAATAATAATATTAATGTTGGCTGAATTCCATTTAGCTTGTGTATTGTCCATGCTGACTGGCAGTCACACTGTCATGGCTTACTGGGACATTAGAAGAGAGCAGAGCCAACATTAATCTTATTAGTAACAAGACATGACAAGGCAAGACGAATTGAGCAGATCAGACACTGATTTAATGATTTACATTAAATAAAACATTTGGGGGGGTGAATAATAATTAAGAATGACAGCTCTAATACTCAAATAATAAAATAATGGATCTAATGATATATGGAATGAAATGCTTGATGGTGCATTTATTTTTGCTGACAACGAAATCATTGGAATTATTTTGTCATGCAAATTTATTCTGAGAGTTGACAATTCAGTTCAAATGACCCGTCAATAACTACAGTATTTGGAAAATGAACTTCTATGTGCATTGACCAAGGGATTAGACAGCTTTACAGGCACCACAAGTCAACTTACACTCAGGAGATTTACTGGAAAACAAAGCTAATTGCACAATTGTTGTCAATAGAGTATACAGCTCATGAATATGTAGGATTAAATGAATTTATCCTCACATCACTGGGTTGCTTGCCCAAACGTAACTGACTACTGAGTGAAACCTCCTGATGTTTTTTGTTTTGAGAGTGAACTCTTCGTCTCTCTTTCTCCCCCGACTGGTTTCAGCAAAGCCATGAGGTGGCTGACAATGCAAAGTTAGTCTTTGTATGAAATGTATGTGGACAGCTGGGCCGCCTCAGGCGCTACAAGGTATGATTACTTCTCAGGGAGAGCAATTGTGCAACAGCATGGAGCGATTACTAATATTTTCTCTGTCCATCCCCCTAACCTCCCTCGTCCCGCACCCCCCACCCACCCTGCGAGTCTAATCTGTTGCACGTTATCTCCGTTCTTGTTCTATCTCACACACATGGACGTCACCCAAACCATATGTGGGTGTACAACACATGCAAACACAAACAAGTAAACACACAGAAGAACACAGAGAGGAGAAGCACTGGCAGAGTGTGTGTGTGTGTGTGTGTGTGTGTGTGTGTGCACACTCAGGATGCGTCATGTGTATTCCATTAGAGGGCAGATTAAAAAGGAGATTTTGTTTTCCACATCAAAGGCCTCACGCTGGGGGATTCCTCTCTCTCACTCTCCCTTCTCCATCCCTTCCTCTTTGTTTCATGAATAAATAATAAGGGGTAAACCTGCGAAAACAAACTTTTTGACCTCTGAACCCTCGTGTCAGGGTCGTGGTTTGCACCTGGGCGACTTCCCACAGGAAGGAGGTGGTAGGTCTGTGTGCACGTGAGCGTGTCGGCATATCACGTTTGCATTTTCGTGCGCGCATGTGTGTGGGGAGACGGCATCTGCGAGTGCGTCCGATTGGTTAAAATTGGAATTCCCATCATGCCTCTGACGCAAAATTCCTTACAGTTTTTGTGGCTGGTTCTTGGTGTTCGATCGTAACCTAAATGTGTTACACCCTCCCGTTTCGCTCGTGTTGTTTTTGAGGTCAGAACGGATTGGGGCGAACTGTGAGCCTTATTCTACAGTTGCTGATGGGAAAAACAACTGAGTGAAAACCACAATATTATGAAATTAATGTGTGAAAGAACAGCGAGGATTACTCACATGGATACTGACGGCTGGTGTGAGAAATCTCTGTGCAGTTACTAATGTGTAAAATTCCTTCAAATGCTGTGACTTGCATTCTTAATTTATAAAATCCCCTGAATATGCCTCTCCGTGATATTCCAGTTGAACTTAGTGCACTCTATGAAAGGATATGTCTGCTTACTCCTCTACCAACAGGCCTATAGCAGTTGGTTGGTTTTCTCCCTTTTCCTCTTCCCGATTATCTCACGGACAGCTGTGCTGGCTCCTTGTGAAATAAAAAGAAAAAGGCCATAACGCAGCACATTACTATCCCACAAAGCAGATGGGAGATCATGCCACACACATGGACTCTCAAATTGCTGCACTCTGGCAACTTTGGAACTTAATCACTTTATTCTTGTTTATGAAAGCCTCTGAACATCTTGGTGGTCACTCTAAAGGAATGGCAGTAAAAACCTGTTTGGCTGCAAGTAGTTGCTTTTTTTCATTCTCCTTCCTGGACTAGTCAGCTAGTCTGTGCCATTGTAAGTGAGGAAACGCCTCATTAGCTTTTTAGAGCACCGTATTAATGCAGTGAATAAATATAGGAGGACTAGGGAGAAGGAAGCTAATAGATGGAGAGGAGAGGAGAGGATTCCAGCAGTTCAGCTCTACGCCAACGGACGTGTCCAGATGGCCTGAAGAGAGAGGGCTTTTGACTGGGGGACAAAGAGACACTTGTGAACGACAAAATGCAACTCTCACAAATGCACGGCCACACTCATACGTATATGTACACACACACACACACACACACACTCACACACACAGCTGTGCAGCGTATTGTTCGTCTTAGCTCGGCCGTTAGCTCCCAGCGCCGATGGAATGTTTGACTGTCCGCCTCTCGCGGCTTGAGACATGATGTCACTCCAACAAAATGCCGTCTCTTCAAAGAGAAACAGCTTTTCAGGCGTTCGGGGCCACACAATGAAAAGAGAGGAGCCAAGAAGAGAAGACGTAGGAGAGAAAAGAAAGGGAGAGAGACGAAAGAAGCTGGGAAGAGACAGACCTGCAGGACTGGATGTGATCGAGATAGAATTGAGGGATGGCTTGATGGTAGTCGTGACAACCCATTAAACCGGGGCGTTTAAAAGTCCCATTTTCGCCTGCCACAGTCATACAGGGAAATGCAGGGGCTAATCCCGCTGTAAATGTGTCAGCGTGTAAGCACGCTATTATAACTTTACTGCGGATTTATCGCGGAGAATAATTACTGTAAATAACGGTGCTGAGGAATGGTGGAGAGCGGAGGGGTGAGGGCGGATGAAATAGATAGATAATAAACATAGAGAGGGAATTAAAGGTATATTCAGCGATCCTAGTGCAGAAATAATTCTAATTCTATCTCCTCCCGACCCACTGGCTGTCCGTTTTGTGTGTGTGCTGAAAATACTAAATCCAGCGTCCGTACACAGACCCATAAATGAATAACAAACACTCACACAACACCTTTCCAGCGCAGGGCTGAGGGGAGGAGGGAGCGGAAATAGGGGGGGACGGGGGGGACGGGGCAGTGGGAGCATAAGGGACAGTAAACCTGGCACATGCTAACTATCTAAATACACCAACTAAATCACTGACTACACCTTTAAGTGAGTTAGACAAACATTTACGGAAAGATCTGATACGTACCTTTAAGTACTCCCAAAGTGGAAACTGCACCAGCGAGAACGGGATCTGAAAAGCAAGCAGAGAGAGTTTCAGTCATCAGGATCATCTCAGCAGCAGTTTGTTTTTTTTTTTAATTTTCTGGAGGTTCAACCTTCATCTTTAACCTCCAATAACCTGCACTAGTCATCCCTGCCACCTTTCGCGGTTCCCTCTCTCTTGTCTGACTGCACCCTTGTTCCTTCTCACTGCTGATGATTAATGAATGAGACGGGCTGTGGTCTGGCAGTCCTGAAAGGATGGATGGATGGATGGATGGATGGATGGATGGATGGATGGATGGGGCACACTTGGAAAGAGGGATAGGAGGATGGAGGGAGGACTCCAGAGTGATGGTTAGAGAGAGAGAGAGACACTAAACTGGCTCAGACTGGAAGTTACAGCGGGAGGAAATCAATGGCGGTGCCAAGGCAAGGGGCAACACAGTCAGACCACACACACACACACACACACACACACACACACACACACACACACACACACACACACACACACACACACACACACACACACACACACACACACACACACACACACACACACACACACACACACACACACACACACACACACACACACACACACACACACACACACAGGAATGGGCATACTTTACACAAACAGACTCACACTAACTCACGCAGACATCTATATTCCCTTATTCGCTTGGAGAGACGCTGCAGTTACACACACGTGTATCCTGTCATCCTGCGCTGCAGAAATGGCAGAGCAGGACAGGAAGGAAGAGAGGGAACAAAAACAAAACCAAAGAGAGAAATAAATAAAAGTGACACTTAGTTGTGTCATCGGTCTTTGATCACGGCAACAAGAGGATCATTCATCCATCTGCACCGCCTCCTCCAACATGTTCCATCAGACTACGTTAGCGCGTCGGTCAAAGCCGGTCTGATCTAACTCTGAGTCAGCCGGAGCACAGACGCAATACACGAACTGTGTTTATGCCACTTAATGAGCTTGTTAGGAACGTACTCCAACTGAACTGACCTCATGTAAACACTCAATCTGAGGTAGATTAACTTAAAGGGTATCTGATGCATCTGCTTTCTGAGAGTATAAAACTTTTTAAGGTCTTTGTAATGACTTAGAGTTTTATCAAAGGCCATTTTAAAAACAAAAGCAGGGATATAAAGCTGTCAGAACAAGTGTAAATTCTACTGAGCGCAGCACGTTACATTCCTGGAGGGAACACATTAACCCTTCGGAGTCTAGTCACATGTTGCACGTTTGAAAACGTAAAGCTGTGACACAAGCATGCAGGTGCTCTATTCAAAGACTGTTGGAAAGCGGACACTTCAAACTTTTTACAAGTGTTTGAATTTTGCCGATCGGCCTATTAAGACTAAATTTATGAAGAGCCGAAGTCGCGCACTACAGCTCTTCTAGGAGTTAGAAGATGCTGAATCTGGGGAAGAACGTTCTGATTCTGAGGAAGACTCCTTTCAGAGGATGAAGTGGATGCTGCGCGTGAAGACGAACGAGAGGAGGTGTCCGCGCAGACCCCCGCTCCTCCAAAGATCCAACTAGTTCCTACTCGGATTTTGTGTTTCTTTTGCACTTTTACATACAGTGTGTCCAAATATTATGTCAAAATAAATAAATACTTGTAGAATCACATAGGAGAGGGTT